>NC_134690.1:143146504-143184004 GCF_050947455.1 Rhinoderma darwinii
ACGGCATCATAGGTTGCTAAGCAACTGTTATAACTCTGTCATGGATACCTATTGACAAGGCTATGTCAGTCAAGAAGTCAATAATTGCAAAAAAATGCAAGAATATTAGTCAATGCTCCTCATGGTAAGTGATAGAGATATTAAGGAAATTCAACAGTAACTTTATATCAGTTTTTTAATTCAGTTTTTTAAAAAAGACGATCCACACGTGGGTGCAAAGATCTCTGTTCACAATCAAGTATCCAGAACGATCTTGTTCCCGGAGTTATGGGACCACATAGCTACGTCTTCACGTGTCTAGGATGTCCCACTACCCTCCTCCGTGTAACGGACCGATTATTACATCAGTGACATAGTATCTCATAAAGCATACGGCATAAAAACTAAAAAATGTATGAGAATCCTTCTCACTTTTCTTGCAAAGGCCTATAATATCTCTATATCACTTTAAAACCAAATAGGAGACTAGAAAAATTCAACAAATAATAAACATATTTTATTGATATAATAAGACTTGATGAATTGAACACAGCCCCGTCAGATATCGTAGCACAGTAACATTACTATTTGAAAAAAATCAATTAAAGAAGTTCCGAAATTCTGTTGGGAGTGGTATTCCAATCTAAAAAAATACAAAAAATGAAAATTTTTTGTATTTATCAAACATTGACAGTAAATGAGAAATATAGATATTGATGTTAATGTGTCAACAATCATCATACCGAAGAGGACATCTAAAGGACCCAAGGAAAAAGAACATGAGAACATCATAAGGCTATTCTATCTACAACGAATTCTACATTAAGTCCACAAGGTTTTAAGGTGTTCAATAAAAATATCCATCTCAATTCTTTTTTGTGTAAAGCCAGATGGCGATCCCCGCCAAATTGTAATGGAGGAACATGGTCCAGGATCATGAATGTTAGATCCCTTTCATTGTGACCATGTTCCGAAAAATGTTTAGCCACAGCATCAGTTGTCTCATACACAATTACAATTACTATCAAAAGGGTTGTCATTTTGCCCTAATCAACATATTGATTGGTTTCAATTAGAGTTGGATATATATAGTTTTGTTAGAGCTATTAAATTGAAGGTATGGTTTGAGACACAACCGGTTAATACAGTAGTTCATGATACTCTTCCGACACTATCACTTAAAAAATTGGGATTATTTAATAAGAGTGTGTTCCAACCTCCTATAACATCACATGCGATAGAAACCTTTAGAGAACTTGTACAGAAAGACATTGCTTTACTCAGGTCCCAAACATGTGAATTGGGCTTTAAACAGCCTAATATGACTACTCTTGACATGTTGGCATTAGATGAGTTGATCCATAACCACGATCTCATTATAAAACCTGCTGACAAAGGTGGAGCAATCGTGGTGATGGATTCAGATATGTACATGAGAGAATGCTATAGACAACTAGCAGATACCAATGTATATAGAGTACTTAAAAATGATCCTAGACAGGATATTACTAAAAGGATTACTTCACTTATTAAGACAGCATTAGAGGAGGGCATAATTGATCAAATGCTATATAAATTCCTCATCATTGAATTTCCTGTCACTCCTTGCTTGTATTTATTGCCAAAAATCCACAAAGATTTAATGAACCCTCCAGGTCGCCCAATTGTATCTGGCCGGGGTTCATTAATGAGCAATATCTCTATCTTTGTGGACAAAGTGCTAAGAAATTTTGCTATTAACTCCAAATCTTATATCAGGGACACCACCGATTTTTTACAGAAATTAAAATCTATAAAACTACCAGAGGGATCTATTTTAGTCTCCTTTGATGTTACATCTCTTTATACCTCCATTGATCATAACAAGGGGCTTGATGCTATACGACATAAATTGATGACTGCAGACTATGACAATGCTACTTGTGAGTTTATTATGTCATTAGTAGAACTTATTTTGACATCTAACTATTTTTTATTTAAAGATAGTTATTACATTCAGTTGAAAGGAACGGCCATGGGATCCAATATGGCTCCCACGTACGCCAATATTTTCATGGACAATATTGAGGAGATGTCGGTCTATGTATCCCACCACTTCTCACATGTTTTGAGGTGGTGGCGATACATAGATGACATCTTCCTCATTTGGACTGACACTGCCACTACATTAACTGATTTTCACCAGTTTCTTAATTCGATAGATGAAGATATCCAATTTACTATGATACAATCTATGGATAATATCCAATTTTTGGATGTTACTGTATCCATTGTTAATAATACAATTAGAACTAAAATGTACACTAAAGAGACCGATAGGAACACTTTGCTACGATTTGATAGTTGTCATCCAAGAAGTATGGTAAGGTCCTTGCCATACAGCCAAATGATTAGGGCCAAACGCAATACTGACAGACAGGAGGATCTTGATATATCTTTAGACACCATGATTGATAACTTTCTACTAAGAGGTTACCCTAAATCATTACTGTGGACACATAGAAAGAAGATCGATAGTATAGCGAGGGACAGTTTGCTACAGTCTAAAAAACCGTTAGTAGATGGAAAGCGGAAACGCATTCCATTTATCTCAACTTATAATGACAAAAGTGGAGATATTTACAGGATTATGAATAGACATTGGCCAATAATCAGCAATAGCTTTGGACACATAGATGTATTGAATAATGGTCCACTTATGTCTTATAGACGCTCACAAAATCTTCGAGATAGACTGGTGAAAACCAGAATGCCAGAACATAAAAAAGCGGCACAACCTATCTTTAAACCACTAAAACCGGGCAATATCCCATGTTACAGATGTGTCAATTGCGCCTTGATGTGCAAAGGGGAATTTTTTAGACATCCAGTGACTGGACAACAGTTTAAAATTAAACACAATTTCACCTGTGACTCAGATTGGGTCATATATGTGCTATGGTGTCCCTGTGGTCTCCTATATGTGGGTGAAACCACCTGTGCCTTTAAAACTCGTCTAAACAATCATCGTTTCTCTATACGCAAAAAGAAACTTGACTTACCTGTGGCTAAACATTTTTCGGAACATGGTCACAATGAAAGGGATCTAACATTCATGATCCTGGACCATGTTCCTCCATTACAATTTGGCGGGGATCGCCATCTGGCTTTACACAAAAAAGAATTGAGATGGATATTTTTATTGAACACCTTAAAACCTTGTGGACTTAATGTAGAATTCGTTGTAGATAGAATAGCCTTATGATGTCCTCATGTTCTTTTTCCTTGGGTCCTTTAGATGTCCTCTTCGGTATGATGATTGTTGACACATTAACATCAATATCTATATTTCTCATTTACTGTCAATGTTTGATAAATACTAAAAATTTTCATTTTTTGTATTTTTTTAGATTGGAATACCACTCCCAACAGAATTTCGGAACTTCTTTAATTGATTTTTTTCAAATAGTAATGTTACTGTGCTACGATATCTGACGGGGCTGTGTTCAATTCATCAAGTCTTATTATATCAATAAAATATGTTTATTATTTGTTGTATTTTTCTAGTCTCCTATTTGGTTTTAAAGTGATATAGAGATATTATAGGCCTTTGCAAGAAAAGTGAGAAGGATTCTCATACATTTTTTAGTTTTTATGCCGTATGCTTTATGAGATACTATGTCACTGATGTGATAATCGGTCCGTTACACGGAGGAGGGTAGTGGGACATCCTAGACACGTGAAGACGTAGCTATGTGGTCCCATAACTCCGGGAACAAGATCGTTCTGGATACTTGATTGTGAACAGAGATCTTTGCACCCACGTGTGGATCGTCTTTTTTAAAAAACTGAATTAAAAAACTGATATAAAGTTACTGTTGAATTTCCTTAATATCTCTATCACTTACCATGAGGAGCATTGACTAATATTCTTGCATTTTTTTGCAATTATTGACTTCTTGACTGACATAGCCTTGTCAATAGGTATCCATGACAGAGTTATAACAGTTGCTTAGCAACCTATGATGCCGTTATAGACGGGTCAGTTCAGTGGAACGCATTGATACGCATTACATCATATGGATGCGATCGATGCTCTCCGCTGCTGAATGATGATACACTTCCGCCTCGGGGGATTACACTGATGTGTCAAACTTTAATCACCACGAGGGCTGCAGCTGATTGCTGCAATACACTCTTACGAACACATATACCAATGACTGACTAGTTAAATCTGAAGTTCTGATTGGTGAGTGACGATATGACGATAGATTTTACACCACTGTTGCATAAATGATTATGATGTAATCAGTTGTTTTTAATGTTTTTGATATTATGTATTGTTACTCACGATGTCACATACACATTTCTGTATTTTCTGTATCATGTTTATTTTTACGATGATACCGTACACTATGTATTATGTATGTTTTCATACACTTTGCACTTTATTGTATTATAATGAGGCCAATTATGTAAAACAGTCTCAACCATATATAAGTTTGTTGAATAGATGTGTCACTAGGCTTGACAAAGATCCTATTGTAGGATTGAAACGTTGCTGTTGTTTTGGATTGAATAAACCACCACTTTTTTTCATGTTGGAGTGCCGCAAAGTTTCTTCTTCTATATATTATTATACGTCCTAGGATCGGGACGTTTTTGCTGGGCACCTGGTCGATTATTCATTAGTGAGTGCTGCTGCCTTCTTGTTTGCTATATATATATGTATATATATATATATATATATATATATATATATATATATATATGTATGTGTTCCCACAGGTCGGATATGCTTAATAAAAGTACGCAGTATGTCTGACCTAGAACCTGCAGGGAATTTCTGCTGCTGGGGAAAAACGGAGGCAAAAAAAAACTCAATACTTAACTCACTGGCGTTGCCATAGCGATGGGTCCCTCTGTTCTCCGTGCAGTCAGGCGTCCTGTGATGACGCTGCAGCCCATGTGACCACTGCAGCCTGTGATTGGCAGCAGCAGTCACATGGGTCTAAGTGTCATCCCAGGAAGCCGGGCTGCACGGAGAACAGCCAGGAAAAAAAGGAGCTGTCCCTATGACAACACCTGGGGGATGGCATAAGAAATGTCAAGGAAACAGCACTAAAAAAAACTGGAAATGTATTCACCAGATATCAATCACCACAACGTTTCACTCTCTCCATGAGAGCATTTTCAAGCGGTACAAAAAAATAGTGGTCATAGAGTGTATATATGGAGCAACAAGCTCATCAAACAATCAAATGCAATGAAGTGTAAAAATACAAATTTACGATGCAATGACAAATTTAATAAGTCATACAAATCACTGTATTACATTGCAATCCATGATTAATTCTAAAAATATCACATGCATATATTAAATATCAAAAATAGAAGTGCAAAGTATTCATAATGCATTAGATACATAATAATTGTATTTGTTCAATAATTGTGAACATGTGTATTGTTTCAACCCAAAAGAAAGATTAAAAAAATATGGGCACTCACCCCTATGATCAAAGAGAATTGGTAAACCCCATGATACACTGTAGTACAACTGCGGCATTCTAGTCCATGAACTACGCATGTCTGTAAAAGAAAACCCCTAATTGGACAGAGCACATCATGTGATCTGACAGTTGATGGAACGCAACTAGTGTTGCGATACCTTACAGATTTCGCGAATGCTCGCAGAATCAAAGATGCTGTTCTTACGTGAAATATCTTGTGCATGTCTAAATAGACCCAATAGTTACACTTTCTCCATCCCTAACAAGGGAATCCCATACACCGGAAAGCAATCTTGACAGTAAACTGTATTCAAAAAGTCTTATTACATGGTAGCATAACAATCGCTGGTTCAAGTCCCCTAGGGGAACTAATAAGATGTGTAAAAGACTATAAAAAATATTAAAAGTTAAAAAAAAACACCTTTTCCCATTTTTCCCCAAGCACAATGTAAAAAATAAAAAAAATTGGTATCGCTAAAAGTCAGATCTATTACAATATAGCCTTATTTGACTCGCACAGTATACGGTGTAAAAAAAAATTATTTAATTATAGATATATATATAGATAGATGTGTGTGTGTGTGTGTGTGTGTGTGTGTGTGTGTGTATATATATGCATAATACCATTCCGAAAGTTATATTATTTATTTATATGACACGTCCCCTAACCCTGAGCCATAAACAGTTCTTGGGTCAGTGACCGTTTATAGATTGTAGGACTATGAAAAGACAATATCAGTATTAACTATTAGAGTCTCTTGCTGCTAAAATCTTCCTGAGTCCATTACATACTTCAACAATGCCCAATTTTGAAGTTAAAAATCAAAGATCCCAGGAGCCATAATAATTTTGTTGCTTTAATTTTTTGAGCATTTTTGCTTTTAGTTTTATTAGAAAAATCTTTCCCTTTTTTTAGATAAAACTTTGATAAAGGTTAAGTTGCCCGTAGCAAAAGTACTTGCCCGTAGGCTACAGTACTTCCCTGAATTATAAATCTGATTATATACTCTAGTTAGGCACTTTATGAAAGCTTCAAGGGAGACGTTTGTAAAACTCAACCTTGCACCTGTCAGAACCTGGGGCCTTTTATTTCCAGTTTGAAATGTTTTCTGAAAATCAAAGGTATTGTCCCAGAATGGACCTCACCGATTTACAGGATAGGTGATAATTGTCTGATCCCTGGGGTCCTCACCGCTGGAACCCCCCAAAGGTGGTTAGAATGGGGGTCCAGAACTCCTGTTCCTTCTCACTGCACTCACTGTAGTGATTAGGAGCTTGAATGCAGCAGCAGGCTGCTGCTTCATTCAATGTCTATGGGACTGACGGAAACAGCCAAGCGATGTACTCGGCTGTTTTGGTCATTTCCATAGACTTTGAATGAAGCGGCAGTTCGCATTCTCAACTACTGCTCGTCGAGCGGTGAAAAGAAATGGGGGTGATCGGGAACCTAATTTTTGCAATTGGTGGGGGCCCTCTGTGATCAATAATTATCACCTGTCCTTTGAATAGGCAATAATAGTCTATTGTGAGACAACCTCAAGTTAACCCCTTCCCGACATTTGCCGTACATGTACGTCATGGAAAGTACTGACTTCGCGCATCTTGCCGTACATGTACGCCAAATGTTTGGGACCGGCTCAGAAGCTGAGCCGGTGCCATCATCACCGGATCTCAGCTGTATCTTACAGCTGACATCCGGCTGTAACGGCGGGGACCGAAATTAGCTTCGATCCCCGCCATTAACCCCTTAAGTGCAGCGCTCAAACGCGATCGCTGCACTTAAGGTGTTTGCAGCTCATCGGAACCCCAGTAATGAAATTGCCGGGGTTCCGGTGGCTGCAATGGCAACCGGAGGCCTAATACTGGCCTCCCGGTCTGCCTAGCACCGAAGCCGGTCAAGATCCGCCCGGCGGCGGAGCCTGATCGGCTTCCGTAGCTGCCGGCAAGATGGCGCCGGGTCAGGAGCTGATCCGGCGTCATCAGCGGTGGAGGTCAGCTGTACTGTACAGCTGACATCCACCTGTAACGGCAGGAACCGGAGCTAGCTCCGATCCCTGCCATTAACCCCTTCGATGCAGCAATCGAAAGCGATTGCTGCATCGTAGCGGTTACTAGCAGATCGCCAGCCCTGACAGGCAATCAGGACTGGCGACTGCTGTTATGGCAACAGGAGACACAATGGTCTCCTGCTCTGCCATTACGGAAGCCGATTTAGGCCCCGCCGGGAGGCGAAGCCTAATCGGCTTGCTGTCAGTGAATGACTGACAGATCTAATACATTGCACTACATAGGTAGTGCAATGTATTAGAAAAAAAAAAATCTGACCGTTGGACCTTCAAGTCCCCTAGTGGGACTTGAGAAAAAGTGTAAAAAAAGTATAAAAAAGTGTAAAAAAAGTGCACAAAATAAAAGTTTGAAAACAGTAAAAGTTTCAAGTAATCAAATAAAACACAATCCCCCTTTTACTCTTATCAAGTCCTTTATTACTGAAAAATAATAATAAACCATACGTATTTGGTATCGCCACGACCGTAACGACCTGAGGTATCAAAATATTATATTATTTATTGCACGCGGTGAACAGCGTAAAAAAAAACGTAAAAAACGTTACCAGAGTTTCTGTTTTTTGGTCACTTTGCCCTACAAATATTAGAATAAAAAGTGATCAAAAAGTCGCACGTATCCAAAAATGGTACCTATAAAAACTATAGCTCGTCCCGCAAAAAACAAGCCCTCATACAGCTGTGTCGACAAAAAAATTAAAATGTTATGGTTCTCACAACTTGGCGATAGAAAAAATACATTCTTTTTACAAAAGTAATTTTATTGTGCAAAAAGTTGTAAAACATGAAAAAGTTCTATAAATTAGGTATCGCCGGAATCGTACTGACCCGCAGAATAAAGTTAACATGTAGTTTATAATGCGTGGTGAACGCTGTATAAAAAAAAAATGAAAAAAGCTGTGCCAGAATTGCGTTTTTTTGTTTAACTGGCATCCCAAAAAATAGGATAAAAGGTGATCATAAAGTCGCATGTACCCCAAAATGGTACCAATAATAACTACAGCTCGTCCCGCAACAAACCAGCCCTCATACCGCTACGTCTATGAAAAATAAAATTAGTTATGGCTCCAATAAGTCAGGAAATAAAAAAAATATGCAGTTGTGCCCGAGGGGAACATTTCTTCTGTTTGAAGAGGCGATTTTTCAAGGACCTAAAATTAGGGAACCAGGAAAGGGAGGGCCCAAACATATCCGCTGGAAGCGACGGTGCCCGTATTATACCAGGACAACACTTCCTAGCAAAATTCCCCAAACTACAAAGGCGCGGAGTGTGGACCAAAAGGGGGATAAGAAAGGACGCCATTTATCAGTGCGACACCGGCCTGTGCAGAAAGGATTGCTTCACAGCGTAACACACATCTATGGATTATTTTATTGTTTTTTTTTACCCCGTTATTATACCACCTGACTATGCCCCTTATATACTCTGCCCGGCTTACATATGCCCTACATTATAAACGGAAACACCAGTAAGACTCCAAACAAAACTACTACCAAGCAAAATCCACGCTCCAAAAGCCAAATGGCATTTCCTCCGCTCTGAACCCTACAGCGTGCCCAAACATCAGTTTCCTTCCACATATATGGCATCGTCATACCCGGGAGAACCCTTTTAGCAATTTTTGGGGTGTGTGTCTCCAGTGGCATAAGCTGGGCACGACATATTTGCCACTGAATGGCATATCTAGGGAAAAATATAAATTTTTAATTTGCACCATCCACAACGCATTCATTTATGGAAAAGACCTGTGGGGTGAAAATGCTCACTACACCCCTTAATAAATGCCTTGAGGGGTGCAATTTCCATAGTGGGGTCACTTCCCAGGGGTTTATTTTTATTATTTCACATCTGAGCCTCTGCAGTTGTGAACCAATACTTTGTAAATCGCCAAATTAGGCCTCAATTTTACATGGTACGCTTTCACTCCTGAGCCTGGTCGACTGTCCAGGCAAGAGATTAGGGCCACATGTAGGGTGTTTCTAAAACCAGGAAACCCAGCATAATAATTAGAGAGCTGTCTCGTTATGGTGGCACAAGCCGGGCACCACATATTGTCCACATATCTGTGGAAAAAATCCAATTTTCACTCTGCAACATCGAGTTCACACTAATTTCTACAAAACACCTGCAGGGTTAACATGCTCACTACACCCGTAGGTAAATGCATTGAGGGGTGTAGTTTCCAAAATGGGGTCACTTCTGGGGGGTTTCCACTGTTTTGGGCCCACAGGCGCCCAGAAACCAATCCAGAAACATCTGCACTCCAAATGGCGGTCCTTCCCTTCTGAGCCCTGCCGTGTGCCCAAACAGCAGTTTATGACCACATATGGGGTATTGCCGTACTCGGTAGAAATTGCTTTACAAATGTTGGGTTCTTTTTTTCCTTTATTTGTTGCGAAAATGAAAAAATTTGCGCTAAAGCTACATCTTATTGAAGAAAAAGGATTGTTTTTATTTTCACTGCCCAATTCTAATAAATTCTATGAAACATCTGTGGGGTCAAAATGCTCACTACACCCCTAGATGAATTCCTTAAGAGGTGTAATTTCCTAAATGGTGTCACTTTTTGGGCGTTTTCATTGTTTTTTTCCCCTCAGGGGCTTTGCAAATGTGACATGGCCGCCGCAAACCATTCCTGCTCAATGTGATCTCCAAAAGCCAAATAGCGCTCTTTCCCTTCTAAGCCAAGCCGTGTCTCCAAACAGCCGTTTATTACCACATGTGGGGCATTGTTTTACTCGGGAGAAATTGCTTTACAAATTTTGTGGTGCTTTTTCTCCTTCAGTCCTTGTGGAAATGAGTAAAAATAAGCTAAACCTACATTTTCTTTGAAAAAATTTAGATTGTCATTTTCAGGGCCTATTTCCAATAATTTATGCAAAAAACCTGTTGGGTCAAAACGCTCACTATACCCCTAGATAATTTCCTCAATGGGCGTAGTTTCCAAAATGGGGTCACTTGTGGGGGGTTTCCACTGTTTTGTCCCCTCAGGGGCTTTGTAAATGTGACATGGCCTCCGCAAACCATTCCTGCTAAACTTGAGCTACAAAAGCCAAATAGTGCTCTTTCCCTTCTCAGCCTCGCCGTGTCTCCAAACAACCGTTTATTACCACATGTGGGGTATTGTTTTACTCGGGAGAAATTGCTTTACAAATTTTACGGTGCTTTTTCTCCTTTAGTCCTTGTAAAAATGAGAAAAAAAATCGCTAAACCTACATTTTCTTTGAAGAAATGTTGATTTTAATTTTCACGGCCTACTTCTAATAATTTCTGTAAAAAAGCTGTGCGGTCAAAATGCTCACTGTACCCCTAGATAATTTCCTTGAGGTGTGTAGTTTCCCAGATGGGGTCACTTTTGGGGGATTTTGACTGTTTTGGCACCGCAAGAGCCCTTCAAACCTGACATGGTGCCTAAAATTTATTCTAACAAAAATAAGGCCCCAAAATCCACCAGGTGCTCCTTTGCTTCTGAGGCCGGTGCTTCAGTCCAGTAGCACGCTACGGCCACATGTGGGATATTTCCTAAAACTGCAGAAACTGGGCAACAAATATTGAGTTGCATTTCTCTGGTAAAACCTTCTGTGTTATAAAAAAAATTGTACTAAAAATTTATTTCTTCAAAAAAATATGAAATTTGTAAATTTCACCTCTACTTTGCTTTAATTCCTGTGACATGTGTAAAGGGTTAAGACATTTTCTAAATGCTGTTTTGAATACTTTGAGGGGTGAAGTTTTTAAAATGGGGTGACTTTTTGGGCGTTTCTAATATATAAGGCCCTCAAAGCCACTTCACAACTGAACTGGCCCCTGTAAAAATGGCCTTTTGAAATTTTCTTGAAAATGTGAGAAATTGCTGCTAAAGTTCTAAGCCTTGTGAGGTCACAGAAAAATAAAAGGATGTTCAAAAAACGATGCCAATCTAAAGTAGACATATGGGGGATGTTAATTAGCAACAATTTTGCCTTGCCTGTCTTACAAGCAGATGCATTTAAATTTTTCGCTAAATTTTGGTGTTTTTCACAATTAAATACTGAATGTATCGAGCAAATTTTGCCAGTAACTTAAAGTCCAATGTGTCACGAGAAAACAATCTCAGAATCGCTTGGATAGGTGAAAGCATTCCGGAGTTATTACCACATAAAGTGACACATGTCAGATTTGAAAAATGAGGCTCGGTCAGGAAGGTCAAAAGTGGCTAAAGAGGGAAGGGGTTAAGCAACAAAAATAACAAACAAAAAACATGATCTATTAACATATTTATGCCAACCATATTAGCAGCTACATACACATATCTGGAATATTTACCCTAATTTTCCATTCAAAATGCTAAATTCCACTTACAAATCATTAGAAATCTGTTTCTGTTTCTAAAAACAAAAACAAAATTTTATTTAAGAATTAACAAAGACATTGTTGAGCAACATACCATTCTCTGGCAGAAAAAGGGTTACACATTATGTTAATAAACAATTTCTTCATGAAGACAGATGCTTTTTTTCCTTGTGGGAATTTATTGTGTTGTAAATGTTTACTATGTGTGTTTCTTCTATTTAGATGGGAACTCCTGGGAAATGAAACCCAATGTGACATCCTTGTTGGTTCAGCCTGTAACTGTATCACTTCTGAGAAGATTATTTACTTGGCCAGAGAATACAATGGAAAAACAATGTCTACCTATTAAAATCCCTAAACCAGGTAATACATGTAGCTTTAAGTTGAATTTTGAATATTAAAGTCAACTGCCACCCACTTATGATCTCCTGCCCGACCTGACATCAGATGGGAAGAGACGCTCCTGCACTTTGTGTGGTACAGTTGCTGTGGCAACTGTATGACGCTCAGAGAGTATAGTGAGCAACAATTAGAATTGGACCCATGCACGATACTCTCCAGGCGTCGTATGGTTGCCATGGCAACTAACGCCCAGCATGCAGGAGCCTCTCTCCATGCCCGATGTCAGGTCGGATGGAAGATCACAAGTAGGGTTACATTTTTAGGCAGAACAGCTTGTTGCAAACTGAGTGTATGTAAATATACATCAATAGTAAAATAAAATACAAGTTCTCAGATGATATTAACAATTAATGTTATATATAATAGACTTGTAATATAACTATCACATAATTCTACAGTATTGTGTATATCTTATCTGTATGGACAGAAGAGTTAAGAAAATAAATGCTTGTAGAAATTTAAAAAAAAATGCTGAAATCTGTGAATATATTCCTTCTTTGTATTTTGCTTATTTTACTAGATATTGTTGTTCGACCTCTTAGGGTTTGTGCTGCATAAGAACAAATTACAGGTTTTTAATGTGGGGTATTCAAGTACTTAAATTTGAAAGAAGCTAAAAAATAAAGTAAAGGCTGTCCTAAAGTGCACTTTCACGAAGACAACTGGAACACATATACACATAGATCTTCTCCATAGTGTTTCAATTGGCCTGCTGCCCTTACACAGAACATTATAAAATTATGTCTGCCTCCAACTACCACAGGCACTATTGACTTTAATGTAAAAATCTGTATGCAGTGAACTCCCTCTAGGGGCTGCGCCAGAAAACGCAGCTTTATAGCAGTTGCGTGGTCTGCATCTATGGTAGGTTCACCACTACACTTAGGCTGGAATCACAGATGCCGTTTCTTAAGCCAAACACAGGAGTTTATACAAAAGAGAGGAGAAATATCAGTCTTTCCTCTATACTTGTCCTTCTTTTTGGATTCACTGATGTGTTTGTCTCAAAAAATTGCTTTAAAAAAACAACCGCAAAAACTGGATGTGTGATTCCAGCCTGAAGCTGCACATACTAAATGCAGAATCCATGGAGATTCATGGCTCTGTAAGGCCTTGTTCACATCAGCGTTGGGTTCCGTTTGGGGTTTACGTTCATTTATTCCAGCAGAGGAACATATGAATGGAAAGCCAAACCGAAACCATAGCTTCCATTTGCATTACCATTTATTTGAACGGTGATGCTACCGTTGTAAATGGTTTCAGTTTGTGTCTGTTCTATAAGGTTTCCATTTTTTTTAACGGAAACAATAGCGTAGTCTACTATGTTATTGTCTCCGCAAAAAAAAGGAAACCTTACGGAACGGAAACCATTTGCAATGGAAGCATTACCATGGAAATCAATGGTAATGCAAACAGTAGCTGTGGTTTCCCTTCATCTGTTCCTCTGACTGAATGGATGAACGGAAACCCAATCGTAATTTGACACTGATGTGAATGAATACAATTTAGGAGAAAAATTAGGACCAAATATACTAGGCGCTGCTATTGAGAAACATATTAAATGGATTAGAGGAAATACAGGTTACGCGTTTCGACGCAGGACATGCATCTTCATCAGGCCATAAATATATGATAAACCAAACATCTTCTATATATACATATGTATCCACAAACAGGACCAATCACAGGGGGGGAAGTAGGAGGAGACAGAAGAAACTCCGGAAACAGGCGCGCGTGTAATACGACTTCAACACCAAGATTAATTAATACAATATATAGTAACACTAACTGTAAGTAGGTTCATAAATTAATAGTAAGATCAAACGTTAATAGTAAGATTAAAAACGTGCATAATTTTGTCTGACAAAAGTGAAGAAAAAGATAAGCGCACGCTAAAATTATTGATAAAACATGGAAAATGTCAATAAAAAGATATAGCATCAATAATTAAAAACGAATAAGATATGTGACAATTGAATACAACAATTCTAGAATAATGCCATAATATTAGAAACACTATTTTGCTCACAAGGGAACAAAATCCAAAATCCATGGGAGTGTTTCTAAAATAGATATATATATTGTATTAATTCATCTTGGTGTTGAAGCCGTATTACATGCGTGCCTCTGTTTCCGGAGTTTCTTCTGTTTCCTCCCTACTTCCCCCCTGTGATTGGTCCTTTTTGTGGATACATATGTTTGTATATATATATATATATATATATATATATATATATATATATACAAAGATATTTGGTTTATCATATATGTATGGCCTGATGAAGATGCATGTCCAGCGTCAAAACGCGTAGCCTGTATTTCCTCTAATCCATTAAATATGTTTCTCAATAGCAGCGCCTAGTATATTTGGACCTAATTTTTCTCCTTAATTGTATTCTAAACCTGGCGGTAAATTTCCGTTTACCGGTTTGGACCTGGGCAGCAGCTGTATCTCGGATCTACCTACACACACTCTGGGTGTGTCTGCTTCCAACACATCCCAAGTAGCGGTGATTACCACGTAAGATGATTTTTCCCTTCTAACAGTGTTGTGCCTGCTCAGCACAACTTCTCTAGGTGAGTACTTTTCATCTTACCTCTGTGCAATTATTCATGGGTAATCTACACTGTGGCGCTGTGTTTTGTTCTTTTTCTCCCTATCCAACTGATGTGAATGAGGCCTTAAGGTTTTATCAGTGTGCAATATGGACCCTAAGAGGAAACCGTCTATAACAAATTGAGTTTTACCATCTGTTTCTGAAATCTCATTTAACCCTTCCCGTCATTTGTCGTAAGTATACATCATGGAAAGCTAGTGCTTCCCGCAAAATGTCATATACTTGCGACAAAAAGATGGCAAGTGCTCAGAAGCTGATTCCGCACCATCAGCCGTGGGTGTCACCTGTATGTTACCGCTGACACACTGCTGTAACGGCAGGGACCGAAGCTAGCTCTCATTCCCATCATTAACCCATCATCTAAGTGGCTTGCAGCCGATGGTCATCTGCCTAATACAATCTCGGGGGTTGCTGATAGCTGCTACTGATAGCTGCTATTGTAACAGGAGTCCTAACAATGGCCTCCGGGTCTGTGAAGCACAGAAGCCTACTAGGCCCCGATGGAGACAGAACCTAATAGGCTGGCTGTCAGTGTGACACTTACTGTTCTAATCCATCGCACTACATAGGTAGTGCGATGGATTAGAACACCAATCGAACCATTGTACCTTCAAGTCCCCTAGTGGGACATGAAAGGGAAGTGAAAAAAAATGTTGTAAAAAATAATTTTCAAGTAATACAATAATTAATTTCCCTTTTTCCCTTGTCAAGTCCTTTATTATTGGGAAAAAATAAACTATACATAATTGGTATTGCCATGTCAGTAACGCCTGAACTATAAAAATATTATGTTATTTATCCTGCGCGGTGTACGCCAGAAAAAACAATGCCAAAATTGCTGTTTTTTTGGTCACCTTGCCTTCCAAAATATGATCAAAAAATCGACTATATCAAAACATGGTACCAATAAGAACTACAGCTCGACCCGCCAAAAAATAAATAAGCCCTAATACAGCTCCATTGACGAAAAAATTAATACAAAAAAATACATTCTTTTCACAAAAAAGTTATTTTATTGTGCAAAAAATTGTTAAACATAAAAAAATCTATATAAATTTTGTATCGCCGGAATAAAGTTTACATGTCATTTATAAACGCTGTATAAAAAAAACTGTGCCAGAATTGATGTTTTTTGGAAACCTTTCCTCCCAAAAAATAGTACAAGTGATCAAAAAGCTGCAAGTACCCCAAAATGGTACCAATAAAAATGACAGTTCGTCCCGCATAAAACAAGCCCTCTTACAGCTCCATAGACAAAAATGCAAAAACGTTACGGCTCTCAGAATATGGCGACCCAAAAACATGATTTAAAAAATATATATATATTTTGAAAAAGTAGTTAAACATATAAAAATTATATAAATTTGTTATAGCCATAATCGTGCTGACCTGCAGAATAAAGTGAACATGCAATTTATACATAACCGTAAACTCTGCATTAAAAAAAAACTTAAACTACGTAGAAATTGCTTTTTTTTCTTATCGCTGCCTCCCCAAAAAATAAAACAAGTGATCAAAAAGTTGCATGTACCCCAAAATGGTACCAATAGAAACTACAGCTCATCCTGGATTAAACGGCCCCATATACCAATAAGTCTATGAAAAATTCAAATAAGTTATGGCTTCCATAAGTCAGGAAAGAAAAAATATGCAGATGTCTAGGCCCGAGGGGAACATTTCTTCTGTTTTCAAGAGGCGATTATCAAGGCCCTAATATTTATGAACCAGGAATGGGAGGGCTCATACATATCTGCTGGAAGGGAGGGTGTCCGTATTATACCAGGACAAAACTTTCCCAGCAAAATACCCCAAACTTGATAGGTGCGGAGTGTGTACAAGATGGGATAAGAAAGGACATCATTTATCAGTGTGACACTGGCCTGTGTATAAAGGATTGCTTTAAAGTGTAACAAACATACATGGATAATTTTATAATTTTTTTTGCCCCATTATTAAACCACCTGACTATGCCCCTGATATACTCTGCCCAGCTTACATATGCCCCCACAATATAAACTGAAATACCAGTAAAATTCTAAACAAAACTACTAACAAGCAAAAGCGGTGCTCCAAAAGCCAAATGGCGCTCCCTCCCTTCTGAGTCCTCCACTGTGCCCAAACAGTAGTTTACTTCCATGTTTATGGCATCACCATACCCGGGAGAATTTTTTGAACAATTTTTGGGGTGCACATCTCCAGTGGCACAAGCTCGGCACAACATGTTTACCACTAAATTGGAATGTCTGTGGAAAAATTGCAATTTGCACCATCTGCAGCACATTTATGGAAAAGACTTGTTTGGTCAAAATGCTCATTACACCCTTTAACCCCTTCCCGACATCCGCCGTATATATATACGGCGCTGCCGGGAAGGTGTTCCCGCAAAGCGCCGTATAGGTACTGCGCAGTGATGGTGCGGGCTCAGAAGCAGATCCGGCACCATCATCGTGGGGTGACAGCTGTATTATACAGCTGGCGCCCTCCTGTAACTGCCAGGACCAGAGCTATTCTCCGATCCGGCAGATTAACCCCTCAGATGCTGCGCTCAATATTGCGCAGCATCTTATAGGTTTTCACCCGATCGGCAACCCAGTGACGCAATCGCTGGGTTGCTGTGGCAATCGGACGCCAGAAAATGGCGTCCGAGCCTGTCTTGTACGGGAGCCGATGAGGACCCGCCTGCGGCGTGTCCTCATAGGCTTGCTGTCAGTGAATAACTGACAGCGCTAATACACTGCACTACGTATGTAGTGCAGTGTATTAGAGTAGCGATCGGGGCATCAGGCCCTTATGTCCCCTAGTGGGATAAGTAAAAAAAGATAATAAAAATGTGGTAAAACAATAAAAACACACACATTTCAAATAAAAATAAAGCTAAACTGACTTTTTTCCCATAGTAAGTCTTTTATGATGGGAAAAACCGTAGAAATTAAAAAAACTATACATAATTGGTATCGCCGCGTCCGTAACGACATAACCGACAAAATTATTATGTCAATTATCCCGCACGGTGAACGCCGTAAAAAAAAAAAACATGAAAAACAACGCCAGAATCTTTGTTTTTAGGTCACATCTCCTTCCAAAAAATGCTATAAAAAGTGATCAAAAAGTCACATTTACTCCAAAATAGTACTAATAAAAACGACAATCCGTCCTGCAAAAAATAATCCCTGACACCGCTTTGTGCACGCAAAAATAAAAAAGTTATGGGTCTTAGAATATGGCGACACAGAAAACAAATGATTTTATAAAAAAAGTGATTTTATTGTGCAAAAGCCGCAATACATAAAAAAAACTATACATAATTGGTATCGCCGCATACGCAATGACCCAAACGACAAAACAATTATGTAATTTATCCCGCACGGTGAACGCCGTAAAAAAAACATGAAAAACATGGCTAGAATCTTTGTTTTTAGGTCACATCTCCTTCCAAAAAATGCTATAAAAAGTGATCACAAAGTCACATTTACTCCAAAATAGTACTAATAAAAACGACAATCTGTCCCGCAAAAAATAATCGCTGACACCGCTTTGTGCACGCAAAAATAATAAAGTTATGGGTCTTAGAATGGCGACACAGAAAACAAATGATTTTATAATAAAAGTGATTTTATTGTGCAAAAGCTGCAATACATTAAAAAAAACTATAAAAATTTGGTATCGCCGTAATCGTATCGACCCGCAGAATAAAGCTAACATATAATTTAGGGCGCACTGTGGATGCCGAAAAAAAAACCAATAAAAAACTATTCCAGAATTGCTTGTTTTTGGTAATTTCCTTTACCAAAAAATGAAATAAAAAGTGATCAAAAAGTCGTATGCGTTCTAAAATGGTACCAATAAAATCTACAGCCCGTCTCACAAAAAACAAGCCCGCACACAGCTCCATCTACCGAAAAATAAAAAAGTTATGGCGCTAGTAATGCGGTGAGGAAAAACATCTCAATGCGCAGGCCGGAGGGGAATATTCCTTCAGTTTCAGGTCCCTAGTATTTAGGAACTAGGAAAGGGAAGGGACATAGCACATCTGCTGGAAGCGAGGGCGCCCTTATTATACCAGCGCAAAACTTTCCCAGTAATATTTCCCAAACTACGAAGGAGAAAAAGTCCCCAAAAGGTGCAGAGCGTTACAAAAGGGGGATAAGAAAGAAAACCATTTATCAGTGTGACACTGGCCTGTGCATAACGGATCGCTTCACAGCGTAACACACACCTATGCATAATTGTATTATTTACCCCATTATTATACCCTCTTATTATGCCCTGATGTACTCCGCACAGCTTACATATACCCCTGATATACTCCGCACAGATTACATATACCCCTACATTATAAACTGAAATACCAGCAATACCTCAAACAGAACTACTACCAAGCAAAATCCATGCTCAAAATGGCGGTCTTTCCCTTCTTAGCCCTACAGTGTGCCCAAACAGCAATTTATGTCCACAAGTAAGGCATTACCATACCCGGGAGAACCCGCTTAACAATTTATGGGGTAAGATTCTCTAAGGGCACAACATCTTGTGCGGTGAATGGGCAGATCAGTGGAGAAATTGCAATTTTCACTTTGCACCATCCACTGCGTATTAATTTCTGCAAAACACCTGTGGAGTCTAAATTCTCACTACACCCCTTGATAAATGCCTTTAGGGGTATAGTTTCTAAAACGGGGTCACTTTTGTTTGGTACATCAGTGGTTTTGCAAATGCAACATGGCGTCCGCAAACCATTCCAGCAAAATCTACGCTCCAAAAGATAAATACCGCTCCTTTTCTTCTGAATGCTCCCATACACGTAAACAGCTGATTATAACCACATATGGGGTGTTACCGTACTCGGGAGAAATTACTTTACAAATGTTGGTGTGCTTTTTCTTCTCTATTCCTTGTAAAAATGAAAAATGTTGATCTAAAACTACATCTTGTTGGAAAAAAAAAATATTTTTCATTTTCATGGCTTTATTCTAATTAATTCAGCAAAAAACCTTTGGGATCAAAATTTTCACTATACCCCTAGATGATTCCTCAGGGGGTGCAGTTTCCCAAATGGAGTCACTTTTGGGGTGTTTCCACTGTATTAGTACTACAGGGACTCAGCAAATGTGACATGGCGCCCAGAAACCATTCCAAAATCCAAATGGTGCTAGTTCCATTCTGAGCCCTACCGTGTGTCCAAACAGATGTTTGTGACTACATGTGAGGTATTGTTTTACTCGGGAGAAGTTGCTTTACAAATTTGATGGTGCTTTTTCTCCTTCAGTCTTTGTGGAAATGAAAAAAAAATACCTAAACCTACATTTTCTTTGAAAAAATGTACATTTTCATTTTTACGGCCTACTTCCAATAAGTTCTGTAAAACACCTGTGGAGTCAAACTGCTCACTGTACCCCTAGATAATTTCCTCATGGGGTGTAGTTTCCAAAATGGGGTCACTTGTTGGGGGTTTCTACTGTTTTGTCCCCTCAGGGGCTTTGCAAATGCGACATGGCCTCCGCAAACCATTCCTGCTAAATTTGAGTTCCAAAAGCCAAATGGCGCTCTTTCCCTTCTCAGCCTCGCCGTGTGTCCAAACAGCCGTTTATTACCACATGTGGGGTACTGTTTTACTCGGGAGAAATTTCTTTACAAATTTTATGGTGCTTTTTCTCCTTTAGTCCTTGTGGAAATGAAAAAAAAATTAGCTAAACCTACATGTAATTTGAAAAAATGTAGATTTTCATTTTCACAGCCTACTTCCAAAAATTTCTGCAAGACACCTATGGGGTCAAAATGCTCACTATACCCCTAGATAATTTCCTCAAGGGGTATAGTTTCCAAAATGGGGTCACTTGTTGGTGGTTTCCACTGTTTTGTTCCCTCAGGGGCTTCGTAAATGTGACATGGCCTCCGCAAACCATTCCTGCTAAATTTGAGCTCCAAGAGCCAAATGGCGCTCTTTCCATTCTAAGCCCTGCCGTATGTCCAAACAACCCTTTATTACCACATGTGGGGTATTGTTTTACTCGGGAGAAATTTCTTTACAAATTTTATGGTGCTTTTTCTCCTTTAGTCCTTGTGGAAATGAAAAAAAAATTAGCTAAACCTACATGTAATTTGAAAAAATGTAGATTTTCATTTTCACAGCCTACTTCCAAAAATTTCTGCAAGACACCTATGGGGTCAAAATGCTCACTATACCCCTAGATAATTTCCTCAAGGGGTATAGTTTCCAAAATGGGGTCACTTGTTGGTGGTTTCCACTGTTTTGTTCCCTCAGGGGCTTCGTAAATGTGACATGGCCTCCGCAAACCATTCCTGCTAAATTTGAGCTCCAAGAGCCAAATGGCGCTCTTTCCATTCTAAGCCCTGCCGTATGTCCAAACAACCGTTTATTACCACATGTGGGGTATTGTTTTACTCGGGAGAAATTTCTTTACAAATTTTATGGTGCGTTTTCTCCTTTAGTCCTTGTGGAAATGAAAAAAAATTAGCTCAACATACATTTTATTTGAAAAAATGTAGATTTTAATTTTCACAGCCTACTTCCAAAAATTTCTGCAAAAAACCTGTGGGGTCAAAATGCTCACTATACCCATAGATAATTTCCTCAAGGGGTATAGTTTACAAAATGGGGTCACTTATTGGGGGTTTCCACTGTTTTGTCCCCTCAGGGGCTTTGTAAATGTGACATGGCCTCCGCAAACCATTCCTGCTAAATTTGAGCTCCAAGAGCCAAATGGCGCTCTTTCCCTTCTAAGCCCTGCCGTGTGTCCAAACAACCGTTTATTACCACATGTGGGGTATTGTTTTACTCGGGAGAAATTGCTCTAAAAATGTTGTGGTGGTTTTTCTACTTTAGTTCTTTTGGAAATGAAAAGAAATTAGCTAAACCTACATGTAATTTGAAAAAATTTAGATTTTCAGTTTCATGGCCTAGTTCCAAAAATTTTTGCAAAAAAACTGGCTGGTCAAAATGCTTGCTACACCCCTAAATAAATTCCTCGAGGGGTGTAGTTTCCCAAATGGGGTCAATTTTGGGTGGTTTCCACTGTTTTAGTTCCACAAGACCTGTTCAAAGCTGACATGGTGCCTAAAATATATTCTAATAAAAAGGAGGCCCAAAATCCACCAGGTGCTCCTTTGCTTCTGAGGCCGCTGCTTCAGTCCACTAGCACACTAAAGCCACATGTGGGATATTTCCTAAAACTGCAGAACCAGGACAATAAATATTGAGTTGCATTTCTCTGGTAAAACCTTCTGTGGTACAAAAAAAATGGATTCAAAATGAATTTCTGGAAAAAAATAATGAACTTTGTCAATTTCACCTCTACTTTGCCTTAATTCCTGCGCAATGTCTAAAGGGTTAAGAAACTTTCTAAATGCTGTTTTGAATACTTTGAGGGGTGCAGTTTTTAAAATGGGGCGACTTATTGGGGGTTTCTAATATCTAAGGACCTCAAAGCCACTTCACAACTGAACTGGCCCCTGTAAAAATAGCATTTTGAAATTTTCTTGAAAATATGAGAAATTGCTGCTCAAGTTCTAAGCCTTGTAACGTCCTAGAAAAATAAAATGATGTTCAAAAAACGATGCCAATCTAAAGTAGACATATGGGGGATGTTAGTTAGCAACATTTTTGTGTGGTATTACTGCCTGTCTTACAAGCAGATACATTTAAATTGAGAAAAATACAAATTTTTGCAATTTTTCGCTAAATTTTGGTGTTTTTCACAATTAAATACTGAATGTATCGGGCAAATTTTGCCAGTAACATAAAGTCCAATGTGTCACGAGAAAACAATCTCAGAATCGCTTGGATAGGTAAAAGCATTCCGGAGTTATTACCACATAAAGTGAAACATGTCAGATTTGAAAAATGAGGCTCTGTCAGGAAGGTCAAAAGTGGCCAAACAGGGAAGGGGTTAATAAATGCCTTGAGGGGTATAGTTTGCAAAATGAAGTCACTTCTCAGGGGTTTATTTTAATATTTATTTTATTAGGCCTTAAATTCGCATGGTACTCTTACTCCTGAGTCCTGTCATATTACAGGTAAAAGATTAGGGCCATGTGTAGGGTATTTCTAAAACCAGGAATAACACCCCATAATAATTAAATAGCTGTCTTTTCATGGTGACACAACATATTGGACACTGAAATGGCATATCTATTGAAAAATTGCCATTTTCACTCTGCAACATCCACTGCACATGTAATGATAGGGGTAGGGAAACGGACAAGTGATCCCTAATCTACCCGCCACTCTGTCCCTGCCTACTTGCAACGACCCGCCCTAGGCGACGGGGTACAACTGGGCGGCGGTCCCTACGCTCAGTAAGTGCACTAGACAAACATACAAGGGAATATAAAGCAAAGGGAAAGGGGCAGTTGCCCACGGCAACACCGTGAGCAACAGAGTGGTGAATGAGCCAAGTCAAACCAGGAGAGCACGAGGTACCAAACGCAGAGCAGAAGAGTAGTCAGAATGCCAGGGTCAGAATGGAGCACGATCAAATTGTTAGGAGCTGTAGCTGGGCCAGGAAACCACACGGAAAGAATCACAAGCAAGGAGGAACAGGAAAGGCAGGTATAAATAGACAGAGGGCGGGAGCTAGCTGAGTCTGGCCAGGCTGCGATAGGCTCTCCCACTCCTAAGCCTGCCAGCCTGAGTGGTGGAAGCTGGAGTCAGTCTCAGAGAGATAGACTCAGGTGAAGACTGATTACCTATGGAAGTTAACCCCGAAGCTGTGCCTGGCAGATCCTTTACAGCACATTAATTCCTTGAAAACAACTATGGGATAACATTCTCACTACACTATTAGGTGAATACCTTGAGGGGTGTAGTTTCCAAGATGCGGTAACTTCTGGGGGGTTTCCACTGTTTTGGTCCCACAGGCGCTTTGAAAATGCATATTGGTGCCCAGAAACCATTCCAGCAAAATCTGCACTCCAAAAGCCAAATGGCACTCTTTCCCTTCTAATCCATACTGTCTGTCCAAACAGCAGTTTTTGACCACATACGTGGTATTGTCGTACTTGAAAGAAATTACTTGACAAATTTTAAGGTGCTTTTTCTCCTTTATTTCTTGTAAAGATTAAAAAATGATAGTTTAACTAGGTTTTATTGGAAAAAAATGTAATTTTCAATTTTCAAAGCCCCACTCTAATAAATTCAGCAAAAACCTGTGCAATCAAAATGCTCACTACACCTCTAGATGAACTCCTTGTGGGGTGTAGTTTCCCAAATGGAGTCACTTCTCCGGGATTTCCACTGTACTGGTACCTCAGGAGCTTTGCAAATGTGACCTGGTGCCCAGAAACCAATGCAGCAAAATCTGCAAAAGCAAAATGGCGCTCCTTCCATTCTGAGCCCCGCCGTGTGCCCAAACAGCAGTTTATGACCACAGTTGGGGTATTTCCATACTCTGTAGGAATTGATTTAAAAATGTTGGGGGACTTTTTCTCTAATTTTCGTGGCCATTTTTTTTTAAGCTAAAACTACAGCTTATTGGGAAAAATAAAATGTTTCCTTTTCACAGCCAGATTCTAAAAAAAAGTATATATACCACCTGTGGGGTTAAAATGCTCACTTCACCCCATTAGCACACTAGGGCCACATGTGGGGTATTTCTAAAAACTGCAGAATCTGGGCAACATTTGAATTTAGAAAAATGCTAATATTTGAAAATGTTCTCACAATTTTGGCGTTTTTCACAAATATGCAATTAATGTATCAACCAATTTTTACCTCTGACATAAAGTACAATGTGTCACGAGAAAATAATCTTAGAATCGCTTGGATAGGTAAAAGAATTCCAAAGTTATTACCACATAATAAAGTCACCCATCTTAGATTTGAAAAATGAGGCTCAGTCAGGAAGGTTTAAAAGTAACTGCAGCGGGAAGGGGTTAAAAGTGACAACCAATATGACTGTTCCTTTTTTATGTTACATTTGCAACATAAAACAAAAATACAAACAAAAACTAAAAAATTGAAAAAAAAGCAGAAAGATCTCGAAGTAAATAAACAAAATTACCAAACTTTTACTATTGCTCAAATGTCTGAAATACTCATAGCCATATCAGCCCTAACATTATAACCACTGACAGATGAAGTGAATATTTGATTATGTCATTACAATGACTCCTATCAACTGCAAAATCGTGATGGCAAGATGTCTGGGTCTCCAAAATTGCAGGTCTAGGGGGGGGGGGTGCACTGGTATGCAGTGGTTAGTACCTACCAGAAGTTGTACAAGGAAGGACAATTGGTGAATCTGTGAAAACTGATTGGTGCCCTAGGCTCATTGATGAGAGTAAAGGCTAGCCTGTCTGGTCTGATCCCACAGAAAAGCTACTGCAGCACAAATTGCTGAAAAACATACTGCTGACTATGACAGAAAGGTATAAGAACACACAGTGCATCACAGCTTGCTGCGTTTAGGTTTGAGTAGCCACGGACCGGTCAGAATGCCCATGATGACACATGTCCACCACAGAAACCACCTATAATGGGCAGATGAGCATCAGAACTGGACCATGGAGCAGTAGAGGAAGGTGGCCTAGCCTGACAAAAAACGTTTTCTTATACGTCATGTGGACGGCCGGGTGTGTGTGCGTCAGTTATCTGTGGAAAAGATGGCACCAAGATGACCTATGCGAAGAAGGTGTTCTGCTGGGAAAACATGGGTCTTGGCTGATGTTGATGTTACTTTGAAACATACCATCTACCTAAATATTATTGCAGACCAAGTACACCCCATCATGGCAACAGTATTCCTTATTTGCAGTGACCTCTTGCAGCTGGATAATGTAACCCGCCACACCGCAAATGGTTTCAGTAATGATTGAGTTCAAAATGTTGCCTTGAATTCCCCAGATCTCAATCTGATCGAACATCTGGGACATGCTGGAAAAACAAGTTTGATTTATGGAGACCCCACTTTGCAACCTACAGGACTAAAAGGATCTACTCTTAACTTCCTGGTGCGATATAGCACAGGGACAACTTCAGAGGTCTTGTGGAGTCCATGTCTCGACGGGTCAGAGCTGTTTTGGTGGCACAAGTGGGGCCTACACAATATTAGGCAGGTAGTTTTAATGTAATAGCTGAACGCTGTATATGGCCATTTTTTGGGAGAAGTCCTTTTTAACTACATATTCAATAGGCCAACAGTTGCTGTGAAGCCACCTGGATTAACTGAGATAATCACTATCAGGGCCGGCCCTAAAATAGATGGCGCCCTGTGCGAAATTATCTTTCGGCGCCCCACCCCATCATTAAAAAAAAATGGCTCATAAAAAAATTATAATGCCCCTTTAGTGCCCCCATACAGTATAATATAATATTAATTGTGCCCACAGTATTATGCCCCCTGTAGTACCCCTACACAGTATAATGTCTGATTAGTGGCCCCCACACAGTATAGTAGATTTTGCCATATAGCCTCCCTGTAGACAGTGCCATAATCCCCCACCTTCATTCTGTAGATCGTGCCATACAGCCCCCCCACCTCCCCCTTGTAGACAGTGCCATACAGTCCCCCACCTCCCCCTTGTAGACAGTACAATTGTACTCACCGAGGCCCCGTTCCCACGACGAACTGAGCTGCTCCACGGCGAGACCCTTGCGTAGGCCGGTGTGCTCCTGTAGCCTAGTACAGAGTTTCCCAACCTTTTCAGACTCGAGGCAGCACTGGAAAAATACAATTTTCTCTAGGGCCCCCCTACCAAAAATTGTTTCGAGAAAGCCAGAAAACGGCTAAGAACAAGCATTACACTCGTAGGGTATGTTCACACATGTTTTTTGTAAGGCAAACAAAAATCTGCCTCAAAATTCCTTCAGGAAGTGAAAGCATTGTCTGACCTTTTTTTGTGTTTTTCTTAAGCTGTTGAAGCTAATGCAAAAGACTCAGAAAAAAAGCTCCAAACGAGCGCCGCAGGTATTTTCTGCCTCCTATTAATTTCAATTGGAGGTCAGAGATGGAAATCACTTGAAGACCATCATCCCCCCACTCATAGTAAAATGACCATCAGCCCACCACTCACAGTAAAATGACCATCACCACTCACAGATTCCCCCTTGTAGGTAGCGCCACACAGCCCCCTTGTGGGTAGCACCACGCAGCCGCTTGTAGGTAGAACCACACAGCCCCCTTGTAGGCAGCACCAGACAGCCCCCTTGTAGGTAGCGCCACACAGCCCCCTTGTGGGTAGCACCACGCAGCCGCTTGTAGGTAGAACCACACAGCGCCCTTGTAGGCAGCGCCAGACAGCCCCCTTGTAGGCAGCGCCAGACAGCCCCCTTGTAGGTAGCGCCAGACAGCCCCCTTGTAGGTAGCGCCAGACAGCCCCCTTGTAGGTAGCGCCAGACAGCCCCCTTGTAGGTAGCGCCACACAGCCCCCTTGTAGATAGCGCCACACAGCCCCCTTGCAGATAGCGTCACACAGCCCCCTTGTAGATAGCGCCACACAGCCCCCTATAGAGTGCGCCACACAGCCCCCTGTAGGGAGTGCCACACAGTCCCCTGCTATATCGTGGCACACAGCCCCCTGGTAGGGAGTGCCGCAGAGACCCATGGCAGGGAGTGCCACACAGCCCCCTGTTAGGGAGTGCCACACAGCCCCCTGGTTGGTATGCTCCACAGCCCACAGCCCCCTGGTTGGTAGTGCCACACAGCCCACAGCCCCCTAGTTGGTAGTGCCACACAGCCCACAGCCAACTGGTAGGTAGTGCCACACTGCCCACAGCCCCCTTGTAGGTAGTGCAAGGACTATGAAATGACCCTGATAGCTGGCGGGCAATAGACATTCAAAATAGGACAACTGTGCAGGAGCACACAAAATACCCAGCTTTCCCAGCTATCAAATAAATGTGTGGAAATAAACTAAGATATAACTTTTATTTAGTCTAGCTAAAGGATTAATATCTTAGTTTATTTGCACACATTTATTTGATAGCCGGGAAATCTGGGTATTTTGTGTGCTCCTGCACAGTTGTCCTTTTTTGTACTTTTTTTGTAGGTAGTGCCTCACAGCCCACAGCCCCCTTGTAGATAGCAAACCCCCCCCCCTTCCAGTATAGATAGCGCCACTATAGCTCCCTGAAGGAGCGGAATCTCCATGTGGCCGGGGATTCCGCTCCTGGAGCGCTCCTTGATTTCTCTGTCCATATATGGACAGTGACATCATGGGGAAACTCCTGAAGCGGAATCCCCGTCCACAGCATTGCCGGCGCTGTGATCGGGGATTCCAATCCAGGAGAAGCTCCTGTTGTCTGTGTGCATGATGTCATTGGCTTCTCCTGGAGTGGAATCCCCGGTCATAGCGTCTGCATCGCTGTGACCGTGGATTCTGCTTCAGGAGTTTCCCCTGATGTCACTGTCCATATATGAAGAGAGACATCAAGCAGCGCTCCAGGAGCGGAATCCCCGGCCACATTGGGATTCCGCTCCTTCAGGGAGCTACAGTGACGCTAGTAGATAGCAGAGCAGGGAGATACCTCCTGCTCTGCTATAGTGCTGTCGCTACTCCTATAGCAGCCACAGCGGCTGCCAGCGGCGCCACCGCCCTCATGCCCGGTGTCGCTAGCAGCCGCTATGGCTGCTACAGCGGTTGCGACGGTCACTAAGTGAGGAGGCACCCTGGGCGGAAAGGCGACTGCCTAAGACCGGCCCTGGGTGCAGTTAGCGAGTGGCACCTGACCCGCTGGTAGTTGCAACGGCGCAAGGATACACACACACACGCTGGCACCCTTCTAAGGTCGGCCATGATCACTATTATGCTACATGTAAAAATTATAAGCTTTTGCTGTAATTTATAGTACAATAATCAGTATTTTCGGACAGTAGATAGGAAAGAGTTTATTAACATTGCTGGACAACCAGGGCTATGATTGAATCATTTCAGCTGGCATTACTAGAATTAAAGCCATGGGCTCTCCTTACTAATGCCTCGAGCATACATTTATTTTTTTCTCTCTACAGAGATTTATCTTTATGTACTCTTTAATTTGATCTTGGCTTTCTACTAGGAAAACATCTGTAATGTTTCTAGGTCTGTGCCTTAGGGCACTCATTCTCTAGAAGAATAAGCAGGTTTATTTTTCTGAAAAAGACAAATCAACAAAATAATGATGTGAACAGACAAGAATCAGGGTGAAGCATTCTAAATTAGGTATAAAGTAATGGCTGTTTGATTTTCAGTGAAAACACTAGCCAATACATTGAGCAATTACTCTAACAGGAAGATATGTGCTTGCCCATTTAACATTCTACTCCTTCTTCAAATTATATGTAGCTTTATTGCCCATAAACTTGGCATGGTATTGGTTGAATTCTATATAGTAGTAAAAGACAATATTCTGTATCATGTACTGACTGAGGTATTAAGAGTTTATATCTTGACCAGGGCACATTCTGTGCAAAAGCAGCAGGGGACCTGAAAGTATAAAAAAAAATTGTATTATTTTAATCCATAATTAGTTGATTCTAAATTTAATGGGCCTTGTGAGTTCATTTAATGATCAGGTCAAGTGTTTTTCTAAATAATCATATTTACTACTCCAGATATGTATTTTCCATTCAAGTTCACTGAAGAATAAGCCTTCTCTCCCAGTTATCTCCGCGGAACTACTGTCCCGTACTGAAAACATGTTTTCAGTACGTGACCGCTTTCCCGCAGCGAGGCAGTGACTTCTAACGTCATAGATAACGATGACGATAAGAGCCCAGCTCCCTGCAGTGTGCTCAGTCTGGGAAATGCGGCCGACCTGCGGACCGTATATCACGGAATGAACACGATCGTATGAATCCGGCCTTAACGACACATACACAGATGGAATACGGCAGCACAATGCATAGGACACAATGAACGGGAGCCGTTCATTGCTTCTGCTATCTGGCTCTGTACTGCACAGACACACTTCAGAGTCACACAGCAGAGAAGCTGGTTTGTAGGGAGATAGCAGGCGCCATTATGAAGACCAGCTGCACTTCAGGTAAGGTGTGTGTGTGTCTCTGTCTGTCCCTCTCTCTCTCTCACAGACCCCCGCTCTCGTGACCCCTGGCGGGCCCTCCCCCCGATGTCCTCCCCCTTGTGCCCCCCCCCCCGATGGCCCTTTCCCTCTCGCTAGATGTATTGTCAGTGTGGACAGTGTGCAGACTATGATTGGGTGAGGAGGTGAGGTATCCGTCTGCAGGAGGTCGGGGGGGGAGACTGTCAGCAGCAGATGGTTATTCCTATCACAGAGCGGTGTGACAGTCTCCTCTATTGCGGAGGAGACTGTCCGCATGATTGTATGGGGACGATGGAGGAGACTGTGAGCAGGATTCTATGGGGATGCTGGAGGAGACTGTCAGCAGTATTGGGTGGTGATGCTGGAGGAGACTGTCAGCAAGATTGTATGGTGATGCGTCTCCACCCACACTTGCTGACAGTCTCCTCCAGCATCACCATACAATCCTGCTGACCGTCTCCTCCAGCATCACCACCCAATCTTGCTGAGTCTCCTCCAGCGTCACCATACAATCCTGCTGACAGTCTCCTCCAGCATCACCACCCAATACTGCTGAAGGTCTCCTCCAGCGTCACCATACAATCTTGCTGACAGTGATGCTGGAGGAGACTGTCAGCAGCATTGTATGGTGACGCTGGAGGAGACTGTCAGCAGTATTGGGCGGTGATGCTGGAGGAGACTGTCAGCAGGATGGAGGGATAAAGACATTTAGCAGGAGAAGCATGTAAAATGCACAAAAAAAAGTGTCATATACATGCCGTGTGAAGCTGTCAACTGAAAAGTCATTCACTTCACTTTAATCATTCTAAGGGTAAGTTCACACGCAGTGTTTTCAGCCATTTTTTGGGCCGTAAACGTCCCGAAAAATGGCTGAAAAATTAGAAGCAGAACGCGTCCAAACATCTACCCATTGGTTTCAATGGGAAATACGGCGTTCTGTTCCAACAGGGCGTTTTTTTACGCGGCCATTTTCCAAAAACAGCATGTAAAAAGACACCCGCCAAAAAGAAGTGCATATCACTTCTTGGAGTTGTTTTTGGAGCCATTTTTCATTGACTCTCTAGAAAAACAGCTCCAAAACCGGCCGTAAAAAACGCAGCCAAAAACGTGAGTTTGATTAAAAAGTGGCTGAAAATCAGGAGCTGTTTTCCCTTTGTTTAGTAAGGGTGTGAACATACCCTTAGCCTTTTGGTGTGTCCTATAGCTTCTGTGAGCTGCATTCCAACAATCACACCCAAAATGGCAGCCGGACACTTGTTAGCAATTTGAAGACACCTTTTCCTGGCTTGTAGGAGGGGGGTGAGATTCCCTCCCACATTTATGGTAGCTGTGAGTCAGGTTGCTTTGCCTTATTCACCTTGCTGTAATTCTGGGCAGTGCTCCCTCTGGTAGCCAACATAGGAAAACATGTCAAATTATTATTTCATTGTTAATACTTTCCACCATGTGGAAGAAAAAAAAATACAGCAAAAGACTTAAAAAATTTAATAGAAATAAGTAACTTAAAAAAAAAAGGTTTCATTCGTGACACATCCCCTTTAAGATGCTTACCTGCTCTCACTACTTCTAACCAATTTTTTTTAAATAGATATCTACAAATCAAGTAGTGTCATTAAATTTCATGCTATTAGTGTATTGACAGTTGCAGACTTAATTTAAAGGGGTCATTTGGTTAAGACAATCCATCTTAAAATGCCCCATTATCTGTACTGGTACACTGTTGTTGGTTTTTACATATCTAAAGTTGGTGTTTACATATTTAGGGACTTAGACCAGTGATTCGGGGAAGTTGCATGGTTGGCCTGTTTATAATCCATAGCCAACCTTGTGGCCTCCAGAAAAATCCACGTGGAGCCATCAGGAAACCAAGTGGCGCTATGTTTTTCTAGATTTCAATATATATATACACTACTGTTCAAAAGTTTAGGGTCACTTAGAAATTTCCTTATTTTTGAAAGAAAAGCACAGTTTTTTTTCAATGAAGATAATATTAAATTAATCAGAAATACACTCTATACATTGTTAATGTGCTAAATGACTATTCTAACTGCAAACGTCTGGTTTTATATGCATTATCTACATAGGTGTATAGAGGCCCAATTCCAGCAACCATCACTCCAGTGTTCTAATGGTACATTGTGTTTGCTAACTGTGTTGGGCTAATGGATGATTCGAAAACACTTGAAAACCCTTGTGCAATTATGTTCGCACCGCTGTAAACAGTTTTGCTGTTTAGAGGAGCTATAAAACTGACCTTCATTTGAGCTAGTTGAGAATCTGGAGCATTACATTTGTGGGTTCGATTAAACTCTCAAAATGGCTAGAAAAAGAGAGCTTTGATGTGAAACTCGACAGTCTATTCTTGTTCTTAGAAATGAAGGATATTCCATGCATGAAATTGCCAAGAAACTGAAAATTTCCTACAACGGTGTGTACTACTCCCTTCAGAGGACAGCACAAACAGGCTCTAACTAGAGTAGAAAGAGAAGTGGGAGGCCCCGCTGCACAACTGAGCAACAAAACAAGTACATTAGAGTCTCTAGTTTGAGAAATAGACGCCTCACAGGTCCTCAACTGGCAGCTTCATTAAATAGTACCCGCAAAACGCCAGTGTCAACGTCTACAGTGAAGAGGCGACTCCGGGATGCTGGCCTTCAGGGCAGAGTGGCAAAGAAAAAGCCATATCTGAGACTGGCTAATAAAAGGAAAAGATTAATATGGGCAAAAGCACACAGACATTGGACAGAGGAAGATTGGAAAAAAAACGTTATGGACAGACGAATCGAAATTTTTAGGTGTTTGGATCACACAGAAGAACATTTGTGAGGCGCAGAACAACTGAAAAGATGCTGGAAGAGTGCCTGACGCCATCTGTCAAGCATGGTGGAGGTACTGTGATGGTCTGGAGTTGGTTTGGTGCTGGTAAAGTGGGAGATTTGTACAATGTAAAAGGGATTTTGAATAAGGAAGGCTATCACTCCATTTTGCAACGCCATGCCATGCCCTATGGACATCGCTTGATTGGAGCCAATTTCATCCTACAACAGGACAATGACCCAAAGCACACCTCCAAATTATGCAAGAACTATTTAGGGAAGAAGCAGGCAGCTGGTATTCTATCTGTAATGGAGTGGCCAGCGCAGTCACCAGATCTCAACCCCATAGAGCTGTTGTGGGAGCAGCTTGACCATATGGTACGCAAGAAGTGCCCAACAAGCCAACCCAACTTGTGGGATGGGCTTCTGGAAGCATGGGGTGAAATTTCTCCCAATTACCACAGCAAATTAACAGCTAGAATGCCAAAGGTCTGCAATGCTGTAATTGCTGCAAATGGAGCATTCTTTGAGGAAAGCAAAGTTTGAAGGAGAAAATTATTATTTCAAATAAAAATCATTATTTCTAACCTTGTCAATGTCTTGACTATATTTTCTAGTCATTTTGCAACTCATTTGATAAATATAAGTGTGAGTTTTCATGGAAAACACAAAATTGTCTGGGTGACCCCAAACTTTTGAACGGTAGTGTATATATTTTTTTTTACCTAAAAAAGATTATTGAAAGATAAAAAGCCTGGCATTAAACACACAGCAATTTTCCATTACACTTTATGTATTACCAAATTATATTTCATGTAATGATTAAAAATCATAGTGTATAAAATTGAGATTGTTGTCTTCTGTGCATGAAGACCAGTGTGATTTAAAAAAGTAAAAGAGAAAAAAACCTCTTCTTTCAGTATAAAATAGTTTACCAAACTTATGTAATACATGCATTCAGTTTAACACATAATAGTTTACATAAAAAGCATAAAAGCATTGTTCTGCAATTTACTTGTCATACTAGTTTGCCTTGTTGAGACATTATTAATTGTACGTACTGTACTAGAATTCCAGACAACAAAAAATAACAAAAGGAAAAATACTTACATTCTTTCAGTCCTCTTAAAGGTTTTGAACTCAGCATCATTTTATTTTAACTAGAATTGTTGCATTTAAGGGTAAACTATTGGAGATAGAACAGACCAGATCATCCCGAATCCAGATCTTTTTCACAGGCCCTTTGTGAAATAAAAACCATCATTTGTTGTTTGGTTTCTTTGGGCAACTGCTTCACTTTTCACTTGCACCACTTTTGATAAATCTTGCCTATTATGTTCAGTGAAGAGTTAAGCCAGTTTCATAATAGGAGCCTACGATGCTATAAGTTTGTCATCATACCAGTGGTTTTGCCGGAATTAGCGGCCATAATGTGGGCACCAAAATGCGCCCATACTGTATGTTTCCTTCCCTAAGAATAAATTCACATGCTGTGTTTAGATGCATTTTCCACTGCGTATTGCCAAAAATGCTGAAGACAAATGTTTACTGATAGTCTATAGGATCATATGAATATGTCTACACACATGGCGCTTTTCTCATTGGTGTTTTTTTTTTTTGGCATCCGTATGTCATCCATGCTATACAAGTGTGTAATCGGAATTGCATCTGTTCTTCAAAGGGTCTTATGTAATTCAGTTTACTCCCTAGAAAATAGTCCATCAGTATTAGAGATCTGTAATACGAATGCAATAGTGATGACATATGATCCGTAATATTAGACATACTGGAAATCCATATTATTCATGTTTACAAATATGCTTGTGTGAAACTGGCCTTCAATAAATATTTTTGTGTGACCATTGCAATCTCCATTTAGCAAAGTAAGTACCAGCAACTTCATAAGTACCTGTTCACATCACGTTTTGGCCATATGTTTAGCATGTATGTTGGGAAAGCTCCCTACGTACACAATAAACATGTTCAAAGGGCTCCATTAGCCTGACGTAAGACAAAAAAAAGCATCTCTTCGGCGTCCGTCGGGCTGGTATACGTCGGAATACTTTTTTTTTTGGAAGATGGAATAACATAGTATACTACGCTATTCCATTCTGAGGGATCTCGCAAAAAAAAAAAAAAATGGATACCGTGCGGTATACTTTTTTTTAACATGGGAGCCTATGTGTTATGGATGCCACTGTATGGCATCTGTCACAGGCATACATTAAATTTATACCTCGGGGAGCTTTCCCCTGGCAAGAATCCCTCAGAAAATCATTGGGTTATGCTTGGTTCGTGGATTCCGGCCCTGGGGAAGCCTCAAACACCGCTGTCCGTGTGAAATCAGGGGCTCCCCCAGGAGTGGAATGCCTGGACAGAACGTTGGCAACGGTTCAGCTGCGGTGCTATAGCTGAATTCTCCATAGTTGAAATCCCCTGACATCACTGTCCATATATACAGTAATGTCAGGGACTTCCTCGGACTCGGCGCTTAAAGTAGCGATGTGCCTGGGGAGTTTGCGTGATGTATCCCACTGTATGCCTATACAGTGGGATATGTCGGTGCCTTTTGTCAGAGGTATACGGCTGGACTCCTAACGATGTATACCTCCGATGGAAGGAAAAAAAAAGTGATGTGAACAGGCCCTTACTGGTACCCCCCATATTAAGGGACATCTCTACCAAAAGATAAAGCTAAGACGTTTCTTTTTACCAAACTTTTTTCTCTAATAAAGAATTAAAACATGTACATTGAGATGGTAAATATAAGATGGAATTTTATTTTACTAATAAAATGCATGCTTTAACTTTGACATTCAATTAATGAATTACTTCATCTCAAATTTCTAAAAATATATTTAATATATTTTTGTACATGAAATGTATGCCGTAATAGTATGACAAGTATAAATATTTCTAATTAGATAATTTCTCTATTTGTTTTTAAGCTCAAATTACAATCACACTAAATATTAAATCCATCCAGAAATACAAAGAAATATCAAATTCAATTGGTATTCTCAGGGGATCACTAATTCCAGGTAAGTAAATACTCTTAAACATAGAAAACATAATAGAAGCAGCATGTATAAATAAGTTCATTATGTAACATCAATCTTGATTCTAGAGGACTAAATAGACCTCCCACCTTTCGCCCATCCTAGTGATTATTACGTTGTTGAAGCCACCACCCTCCAGTTTTCAACTGAGGAACTTTGCAACTGATGCTGGGAGGTAGACTAAAAATGGGACAAAACAATCTTTAAAATGTAAATATTGTATTTTCTTATAATCAAAATTTTTGTGCGACACTGTTTTTTAAGACAGGGGTATGTACTGTAAAGGATCTGCCTGACACAGCTTCTGTGTCGACGCCCGTGATTAATCAGTCTGCATCTGCTCCTAGGTCTGATAGAGTGACTCCATCTGCTACCACTCAGGCTGGTAGGCTGAGGAGTGGGACAACCTATCACAGCCTGGCCAGACGGAGCTAGCTCCCGCCCGCTGTCTGGTTTCCTGGCTCTGCTGTTCCTTCTAGTACTATTGACCTCTGCTTCAAATTTACCCTGGCTTCACTGACTACTCTCCTGCTCTGCATTTGGTACCTCGTACACTCCTGGTTTGACTCAGCTCGTTCACTACTCTTGTTGTTCATGGTGTTGCCGTGGGCAACTGCCCCATTTCCCGTAGCTTCTGTGTCCCCTTGTCTGTTTGTCTCTCATGCACGTATTAAGCATAGGAACCATCGCCCAGTTGTACGCCGTCGCCTAGGACGGGTCGTGCAAGTAGGCAGAGACTGAGTGGCGAGTAGATTAGGGCTCACCTGTCTGTCTCCTTACCCCATCATTACATATACACGACGTGTTTCATGCCTCCCTCCTGAAACTCTGCTCCCCGTCCTTGGCTACCTCGAGGAAACCTCCGGTCCCTGTTCTCACCCCTGAAGGGGCAGAATTCGAGGTGGCCAAGATTGTGGATAGCAGGATGGTCCAGGGCTCCCTCCAGTACCTGGTCCATTGGAGAGGATATGGGCCTGAGGAGAGGACTTGGGTACCCGCCTGGGATGTTCACGCTGGGGCATTGCTCAGGAGGTTCCATCTTTGGTTCCCTAATAAGCTAGGTCCACCTAGGAAGGGTCCAGTGGCCCCTCATAAAAGGGGGGAGTACTGTAAAGGATCTGCCTGACACAGCTTCTGTGTCGACGCCCGTGATTAATCAGTCTGCATCTGCTCCTAGGTCTAATAGAGTGATTCCATCTGCTACCACTCAGGCTGGTAGGCTGAGTAGTGGAAGAACCTATCACAGCCTGGTCAGATGGAGCTAGCTCCCGCCCTCTGTCTGGTTTCCTGGCTCTGCTGTTCCTGCTAGTACTATTGACCTCTGCTTCAAATTGACCCTGGCTTTACTGACTACTCTCCTGCTCTGAGTTTGGTACCTCGTACATTCCTGGTTTGACTCGGCTCCAACTACTCACTACTCTTGTTGCTCACGGTGTTGCCGTGGGCAACTGACCCATTTCCCATAGCTTCTGTGTCCCCTTATCTGTTTGTCTCTCGTGCACGTATTAAGCGTAGGGACCGTCGCCCAGTTGTATGCCGTCGCCTAGGACGGGTCATGCAAGTAGGCAGGGACTGAGTGGCGGGTAGATTAGGGCTCACCTGTCTCCTTACCCAGTCATTACATGTACATGTTCAATTCCAGCACATATCCACACAAAAAGAAAATTAATCCTCACTGCATGGGGTGTCCTTACTTTTTCACAGGAATGTAAACAAAATTAAATTTGAAAGTTTACAAGTTCA